>NW_026861982.1:0-21528 GCF_026571515.1 Ruditapes philippinarum | reverse complement strand
AACCTTGACACAAATGTTGATTGGACCATGGCCTTTTTAACAGCATGATCAATCGTGAATTTTCTGTTACCATGGCAACGGGGGAACGTCTCAAAATTGCGAAAAAATTACTATTTTTCATTGTTATTTTTTTCCATCAAAACTGATTTCAAAGTGCTGCAACAACATCTCAATGAATTAAGATAGAGTAAAAGGCTTTTCAGCGTCGGTTACTAGTTACCCTGAGATCGACCTGAGGCCATTTTTAGCCTGAAACATGTCCAAAATTGTCTTGGCGATGAGGTTCAAACCCCCCAAACAGACGGGGGCACATCCCCCTTCTGACAACCCCCTGATGTATTATTTTGATTAGGGCCACGCCGAAAAGTGGTCACTTTTTTAACAACATTTCTCAAATGAAAAACAGTGTTGGGGGCCTAAATAGGACATTTTTTCACTGTTTTGAGGTCTCATAAAGGGGGGGCAAAAAGCCGCCAAAACAAGTCTATATATTCCATTTTCTTTGTGATATTTTGCATGTATAGCGAGTTGTTGAAGCAGAGACGGTGTTCCTTTAGCCTGTATATTTGCAGGTATTTTTGCCAGAGGAACGAAATGTGTTGTTTGGGTCTCGGGCAACTGTAGACTTTTGACATCAACGGAATGAACTGTCTGCCTTTTGCAGATGGGACGATTTCTTTGTAGATTTGCAATCTTTCAATCTTTTCTTGACGAAATGTGTTGTTTTTGGTCTCGGGCCACTGTAGATTTTGGACTTCAGCGGAATGAATTGCAACTTTTTGACTGCCTGCCTATTGCAGATGGGATGATTTCTTTGTAGATTTGCAATCTTATGTCAAATATGTTCTAAACAAAATGTGTTTTCTTTTTCCAGGTTGTATAGTTTGGTATTATAATTATTAGACGTATTGCTTGTAGGACATTGACGGCAGGAACTTGAAATTAACTGTGGAGTGCTACCCTGGATTTCCTGGATTTGTTTGAAGAGAATATTTCAACAGTTACACCGTCAGAAATTACAGACTTGTACGGATATATTGGTTCCGGCCAGATGTATTAATTTAAATTTAGAATGTAATTTTTCGTATTCGTGTCCTTGTATTCGTCTAGATGCATTCGTATAGATTATATTTCAGTGTTATGTAACACACTTTGTACTCTTAAAAGATAGGACGTTCAAGATCATAAGTTAAACTTAATGTATTCAAATTGAAAAGGAAGAAGTATGCAACATAATATCTAATCACGAAGTAGAAACAATTGATCCTTACATTCTGCAGTATCATAATACTGTTAAACTGTCAATTAAAAAGTAGCAATTAAACTTGTTTAAATCAATTTAAATTTATATGATTATAGATAAGAATTTAATGAATACGAATATAAATATGATAAATAGAAATTGAAAGATAAACAGCAAATAAATACCCAAATTCTGCTCCATACAGGAGCACAGTTGTTTATATTCTGCATAGCTTAATTCAAAAATTGTCAGAAAATAAATCTCTTTATTGTGCTTTTATCCCAATCGATTACGAAAAAGCATTGGATTCGGTTGTTCGAGATGCACTGTGGTACAAGTTATTTGAAATAGGTGTTAGCAGCAAAATGGTGAATATGTTAAAGGCTATATATTTCAGAGTCTCCGCTTGTGTTTTGACCATTGACAGGATGGTAGAACCAATACTACTTTATTGTGCTGAAGTTTTTGGTATTTACAATACAGATGTATTAGATAGAATTCAAATGAAGATCTGTAAACAGATTTTAGGTGTTAAAATGTCTACAACAAATATGGCTGTACTTGGTGAATCGGGAAGATATCCGATATCTATCTTATGTAAAAAGAGAGTGTTGACATATTGAATGAAAATAAACAGAAACAAAAGTTCGCTAATTTATTACTTTTTTCAACTGCAACAAACAGAAACATGTTATCAAAATTGCATATTTTGCGCAAAACATGTTAAATCTCTTCTTGATTCTCTCGGGTACGGCTTTATTTGGTACAATTTCAACGATGATATTTCTATGAGAATCTTAAAATGCCGATTAAGAGATCAGTTTAAGCAAGAATGGAGTGGTTCTATTCGTAGTATGTCTAAACTTGATTATTATGTGAAATTCAAAAAAGAATTGGTTTATGAAAAATATCTTGATTTTATTGAAAATGACTATTTGAGAAAGCTATTTACTTGTTTTAGATTATCAGTGCACTCGCTAGCTATCGAAACTGGGAGATATATAGGAACTGATAGAATAAATAAAATTTGTCGATATTGCAATTGTAATGTAATCGAGTCAGAGTACCACTTTCTAATGACCTGTCAAAAAATTTCAATTATTCGTACCAAATACATGCTACATATTTCGTGGCCAAATGTTAATTTATTCAACCGTATGATGGGTTCAAATTAAAAGAAAAATGTTTTGATTATGTGTAAATTAACTTAATTTCTTTAAGAAGCATAGACTGTAAGAAATGATGTCTTTCAAATGTTTAATTTTTCTGATCACTATGAATTGATATGTATATTTGTTGATAATAATAGTTTCATGTAAAATTGATTTAAATGTTTGTATTTATGATCAATATTTGAAGTATTGTTTCTGTTCATTAGCCAAAGGCAAGTTTTTGTCGATGTTTGCTAATAAAAGTTGTTGCTGTTGTCGTTGATGCTATTATAGTATCCGTGTTTTATTCTCAGCTATGGGCTGTTATTACATGTGAAGGCTGTTTTGATTGGCTAAACATATGTACGAAAAACAAAAATAAAATATGTATGCAAACCTTATAAAAAATATGTATGCAAAACTAAAAAAAATATGTATGCAAAACTAAAGAAAATATGTATGCAAAATTAAAAAAAAGATATGTTCGAAAAACAAACAAAAAAGTATCAAAAACAAAACAAAAAATAAATTTACAAATGTCACTTTTATGCCACCGTAAATACCAGTCATTCACATTTTTTTTTTTAGAAACACATGTATACCTCTCAAAGCTTACCTCTAGAACACGGCATGTCAATAGCCAAATATATAGACGTGCCAAAGGTACAATGTTTCTGAGATATGTTTGTAACGAGATATGTTTGTAACTCAGTACCACGTACGTAACAGTGCTGTTATCAACAGTGTATATGTCACGTGTTTTTAGCAGTAATATCTTTTTATTTTAATGGTACATGTATTAACTTTTCTACCAAAACTATGTTAGGAATATTTTCACAAAGCACGTGACATATACACTGTTGATAACAGCACTGTTATGTACGTGGTACTGAGTTACACACATATCTCAGAAACATTGTACCTTTGGCACGTTTACATATTTGCTATTGACAGGCAGTGCTCCACAGGTAAGCTTTGAGAGGTCTGCATGTGTTTCTAAAATAGAAAGAAAATGTGAATGACTAGTATTTACGGTGGCATAAAAGTGACATTTGCAAATTTACATTTTGTTTGTTTTTGGTAACTTTTTGTATGTTTTTCGTACATATCTTTTTTTTAGTTTTGCATACATATTTAATTTTAGCTTGCACACATATTTTTAGCTCACCTGAGCAATGCTCAGGGTGAGCTATTATGATCGCCCTGTGTCCGTCGTCCGTCGTCGTGCGTCGTCAACTTTTAACATAAACAACATGTCCTCTGAAACCAATGACTGCACATCAACCAAACTTTACAGAAATGATCCTTGGGTGGTCCCCTTTCAAAGTTGTTCAAATGGTTCCGGTCTGTTGCATATGTAGGTAACAGGGCCAGAAAAGGATTTCAAAAAACACAAAATTAAAAAATCTTCTTGTCTGAAAGTACATGGGCAAAAGCTTTGATTTTTGGTATTTGGTATCATCTATGGGTCCTCTTCCAAAGTTGTTCAAATTTTGTCCCTAGTGTCAAAATTGGCCCCGCCCCGGGGGGTCATAGGTTTTTCCTTATATGTCTATAGGTAAATCTAAAAATATCTTCTTCTCTGATTTGGCAAAGGCTACAGATTAGATATTTGGCATGAAACATTGTGTAGTAGACCTCTATCAAGATTGTTCAAATAATGGTCCTAGGGTCAAAATTGGCCACGCCCTGGGGGTCATTGATTTTCATTACATACATATAGTGAAAACTTGAAAAATATTCTGGTCTGAAAGTAAATGGCCTAGAGCTTTGATATTTGGTCTATGGTATCATCTGAAGGTCCAATACCAAAGCTGTACAAATTTTGTCCCTAGTGTCAAAATTGGCCCCGCCCCGGGGGGTAATAGGTTTTTCTAATATGTATATAGTAAAACATAAAAAAATCTTCTTCTCTGAATTGGCAAAGGCTACAGGTAAGATATTTGGCATGAAACATTGTGTGGTAGACCTCTACCAAGATTGTTCAAATAATGGCTCTAGGTTCAAAATTGGCCCCACCCCGGGGGTCATTGATTTTCATTATATACATATAATGAAAACTTGAAAAATCTTCTGGTCTGAAAGTAAATGGCCTAGAGCTTTGATATTTGGTCTATGGTATCATCTATAGGTCCAAAACCAAAGTTGTTTAAATTTTGTTCCTAGAATTAAAATCAGCTCCGCCCTGGGGGTCATTGATTTTCCCAATATGTTTATAGTAAAAACTTAAAAAATCTTCTTTTAAAGAACCCAAAGAGCTAGAGCTCAGATATTTAGCATGGAACATCTTCTAATGGGTGTCTACCAAGTTTGTTCAAATAAAAGCCCTGGGGTCAAAATTGGCCCCGCCCCAGGGGGTCATTGATTTTTCCTATATGCATATAGTAAAAACTTAAAAAAATTCTTTTAAAGAATGCAAAGAGCTAGAGCTAAGATATTTAGCATGAAACATGTTCTAATGGGTGTCTACCATGTTGGTTCAAATAAAAGCCCTTGGGTTTAAACTGGCCCCGCCCCGGGGGCATATATACAGGTGAGCGACTTTGGGCCATCATGGCCCTCTTGTTTAGTTTTGCATACATATTTTTTTGGTTTTATGTGCATACATATTTTATTTTTGTTTTCCGTACACATTTTATTTCTGTTTTTCGTACATATTTTTAGCAAATCAAAATAGCCTTCACATCTCATAACAGCCCATAGCTGAGAATAAAATACTGTTACTATAATAGCATCAACGACAACAACAACAACAACCACTCTTTTTAGCAAAGAAAAACTTGCTTTTGGCTAATGAACAGAAACAATGCTTCAAATATCATATATACAAACATATAAATCAATTTTATATGAAACTATAATTATCAACAAATATACATATATATTCATATTGATCAGAAAAAGTGTACATTTAAAAGACATCATTTCTAGCAGTATATGCTTCTTTAAGATATTTACACATATTCAATACAGTTTTTCTTCTTATTTGAACGCATCATACGGTTGAATGAATTAAGATTTGGCCATGAAATAGGTGGCATGTATTTAGTAAGAATATTTGAATATTTTTGACAGGTCATTAGAAAGTGGAACTCTGACTCGATTACATTACAATTGCAATATCGACAAATTTTATTTATTCTATCAGTTCCTATATATCTCCAAGTTTCGATAGCTAGCGAGTGCGCTGATAATCTGAAACAAGTATATAGTTTTCTCAAAAAGTCATTTTCAATAAAATCAAGATATTTTTATTAACAAATTCTTTTTTGAATTTCACATTATAATCAAGTTTAGACATACTACCAATATTCTTGTTGAAACTGATCTCTTAATCTGCATTTTAAAGAAGCACGCCTCCTTTTAATTTTTTCAATTAATTAATCAAGTACCAAGTTACAGTCAATAATCGAAAAATCAGTGAAAATTCAAAAAAATAATCTTCAATGTGAAGGTCATAAAAGAGACAAGGTCAATTTAGTTTAGTATGCTTGATAGTCTTATCCTAGAAATGTTTGTTATAATATGAAGACAATCCATTCAATAATAACAATCAAAGTTTTAGCCAATTACAGCAAAAAAAATGGGGGAAAAATTAATAATTTGACATTGAAGGTCTATGTCATTTTATAGTGAAGGTCAATATTAGTCTGGTTACTTACAGGTCTTGTCCCAACTGTTGCGGTGACTTCGAGATAAACTGTCTTCTAATAACTTGAAATAATTGTAATAACATTTTAATTTCCTTTAAGAGTAATCATTACCCTACCATTTGGTACCATGATTTTTAATTTGGGTGAAAAAAATGTACGAGTATTGGAGTTTACATTAGGATGAGTGCTGAAAAATGGGCGGCTATTTGCATACCTTTACTAAATATTTTTCATTTTATTTTTACGGGATATGAAGGAAATTGAATTACTTGTAAAAGCATATATCAAATATTAAAACATATTCCAAATAAAAACTACTGCACTTAACATCGTTTTGGAAGAATATGTGGGTTGTAGAGTGGGTACAGGGTTTGGGGGATAGTGACCATTCAACGCGCCGAAAACCTGTACTTCTTGTATATTACGAGATTCCTTCACCCTGTTGCTTTCTAGCACCACGTGATTGTACAGGACAATAACGCGACCTGCGATCCGGAACGCACGGAAACCGGGATCGTTGGAAACGAATAATCTGCTTTGGTTTTAATATTTGTAGTTATTTGTGGTACTAAATTTATAATTGATTATGATGACCAATATATCTATTTAAACTTTAGTTTGAAGTATGATTAGGGCCTACTCATTGACAGTAATTGATATAGTACCCAGCGCCTACCGGACACGAGAGTCATCAGACCTCTCCACAGTGTTGAGAAATATTGCTGCCGGCATCCATTTTGGCGTATCAAATTGAAGTTAATTAATATCATTTACAGTCTAAAATCATTAGAACCAGTTTACAAACATTGTTATGCACACCCTTCGCTTCAAAATACCACTTTACTTAAACGAAACATTAACATCGTGGTAGACAGATCAGTAAAAGGAAATATCTGAAAATATCATTTACATGCACGTTAATTTAACACTACGAACAGTTCATCCGGTTTATAATGTAAAAATTGATTATTGTTTTGGAAATAGCGATTTCGAAAAATAGTAACAGTTAACATTTATAATGGCAACATTACATATTGTGAAAATTGAAACTAGTCTTCTACAAGGAGTATTGTTTATAGGATGGTATATCCACGGCTCTTTCACTTTTTGATGATCTGTTTAAATGAGTCCCCTCGACACTTCCGTTGTAGAGCCATCGACCAAAACAAAGCAGTAACAGGTAAACACAATTTCTAAAAATATTCGTTTTTTAAAGATATGGTTGTTTTTCAAAACTCGAAGAATGCTACACCACGTAGAAGATTTTCCTCATCAATTTGCGCGTAATTTTGATACGAAATACCCCAAAATGACGTTGCTAGAACTTTTACCAAACATTGACTTGTGTGTTTTCTGTTACGTTGAGGCACATTTTTAGTGATTTCTTTACCGTAAAGAAAATGTCTGCCCACTTTATTGTGCATGAAACATGATCCCAATCTACCCTTTGCTCAACACAAAAAAATATTTCAAAGAGCTTGGTCAAAAATAAAATATTTACATTTGTTCAAATGTGATTGAGTTATCAACACGGTGCTGGTGCCATCGGCAATGTGAAAGAGCTCTCGCAAATGTGATGGAGCAAATAAAGCATATAATTAGTTTCGATATTGTGAATTATTCCGATTCATATTCATGGACTGACTAAAGAATCTCCAAAATAAATGAGATAGGTTTTTTATGTACGGTTGTATTCTAGGCTTAATGAGGGTACATCCGCTCTTTTCAGGCACTGACCCCGGACATGTCACCATTAATCCCATTAAATGTTATTATCAACCAAAAGGTAACCATTAAATTTTGAATTCAGTTATTCCCTGAATGCTACTAAAAATGTATTTAAGTTGGTTTTTTAGATGATACTTTTTTGATGCACAGATGCCAATGAGACCATTATATGAATCATAGAGAAAACGATTTTGCTGCCGACATAAATGATCATATCTTTCGGACGAGGTTCACTAACTGATAGGCTTATGCACCTAACACATGTTTTCAGTATGTATGGCCGAAATGCACGATCATTTTTTCCAGGTTTTTTATACAGTCGAATTGGGATGAAAATTTAGCCAAAAAAGAGGATCCTTTTTTTAATTTTGTATAATATTAATAATGAGAATACCCGACACCGGTGAAATATAATACATTGTATACATTATAGCACAGAGTAAGTAAGGTTCAGCAAATAATATAAAAAATAATGTTTTTTTTTTTTTAAAAAAAGATTTGTCAAGTGTAGGATGTTTAATTTGCAAACAATGGAGTCTTTGATCAAGATTATTTGATTTGCTTTTTGAAACTTGGTCCTTGTGTGCACATTCTTTTATTGGTTTTCGCCGGTGTCGTGTGCCGAAGATTCATTCTTGATTTAATGATCATTGTTTTTGAAGAAATATCAGCTGATTAGCTAGTTTATAATATATGCAAATGGTAACTGGTTACATTTTACTCATTTTGTGTACAACAATTGAGTCATTAGCGGTCTAGGTCATTGTTACAGCTCATGTTTTACTAGATATGATCATTCCTCATTCCAAATTAGGTAAGGTCACGGAGCTAAATGTCGCGCGCCATAGAATCAACCTTCCCTTCCAAATATGGCAAAGTCACGCAACATGCTGTCGTGCAAACTACAAGTACTATTTTAGCCCTTCAGCATCTCAAATGGTGTTGTTTATGAATGATATTCCTTACTGTTTTGTCTAAAATCAGATTACTTGGTTCAAATGCATGTCAAGCTATTTTCTGTAAAGCTGGAAAACGGATTTTCACAGCATATTTTTGTTAAAAGAAGTGTCAATCAAAAGTAAGTTTATAAATCCTGTATACCATAAATAGTACAAATACATCTACTTTAGGCAAGTATGTATTGCACTAAGTTGCATTGATTAACTAATAGTTATGCTGTTGAAAAAACATGTACATTTGTCTACTTTCTTACTTATGTGTGTATTGCGCAACAGTCTGTATACCACTTGTGCACCATTTTGAACATTGTTAAGGCAAGTCAGCGCTTAAAGTAGGTCGCGCAACATTCAGGTCGCTCAAGAAGTCGTGCAAACCACACACATGGGATGTGGAGCTTAAAACGCCTTTAAAATCCAAATAAAATGTATATTTGTCAATCCTAGCACATGTACTGATCATAAATTGAAAAAATTGCATATTTCAACGTCTATAATAATACACAAGATACAAATGTTCGCCGGAAAAAATCCGTACACCTATTGTCAACATCACCATGCATTTTATTCCATTTCCAATAATTTCATATAATCCTTTGGTCCATATAATTTTTCCCGATGATGGTCAATTTTAAACTTCAACGGTTATATAAACAACTTAACAGCCGAAATAAACATCAAGATTATCGCCGTTTTACTCCATTTACAAAATTTTTCAATAAATTCAAATGTGGCCCCAGCTTTGCCGTGTACAAAGACTACGGTACGGGAACCAATATATTACCGAATAGCCGACTGGTTCCAATCTTTAAAGCGCAGTTGTATAGTAAAATCACTTCCTTGTCAAGCTGCCATGTTGAAAACGTAGTGCGTTTCCCATCATGCTTAGAGTGGTTTTATACAGGTCAGTAAGACCGGTTTTACAACGATTTATGTAATAACTTAGTAGAATAATTATGCAAAGCAGAAACACGATATACTGATACGGTGTCTAATAAAAACCCGATAAGTATTGCCTCTACAGTGCGAAATTTAGTACTAAATTTCGCGTGTCTTAAATTACGCTCGCTCTCTCAAGCGATAATTTTCGCCTTTTCTATAGATCATTGAGTCAACACTATTTTGAAAGTCCGCTTCGATAATTTTCGTGCTGATTTTCGTATGTTGTGTGTTCCTCAGAGGATGATTATCGCGTTGAAGAGAGAGAGACTAGCGAAATTTAATACATAAGGCGCTTATTATTGCGTGTTCAAATTTCGCTAGATTTTCCTCGCTGAACACACCTCGGAGGCATAATATTCATTATATTTTATTTGGTTAGTTTGTAAAAACTTTATGCGTTATGGTTATAGTACAGCGACGAGACTGTTATATGGAAATATCATGGCCTGGGGCGACATCAAGGGTTTTTCTCTACAGAAAATGATCCGAGACAATTTTCTGTATAGAAAACCTGAGATTCAATCCCAGACCATGATATTTCTACATATCAGTCGAGTTAGATATTATAACTGTTTTATCGAATGATAAACAGAAATTTTGATTTGACATAAAATTTTAGTTTATATGATGCTTTCCTTAATATATTAAATTCCAAACTCGGAACCTCTGTTTCTTTTTATGGTACATGTCAATGAACGATTTTTGTTTTCTAGTTGTAAACCCCATAACGTAAAAGCCAATAGAAGTATAGTAGTTGGATGACCAAAAACAGATAAAAACTTTGCTGACGCGCTATCTATCCGGTTCGCTAAATAGATAAAACTTTTGACTGTGAATCGGGCGACACTGGTTCGATCCCCGGTTGTGATTTATGTACGGTCATTCGCCCTGTCT
The DNA here is from genome assembly GCF_026571515.1 of Ruditapes philippinarum. Taxonomy (NCBI): domain Eukaryota; kingdom Metazoa; phylum Mollusca; class Bivalvia; order Venerida; family Veneridae; genus Ruditapes; species Ruditapes philippinarum. The sequence goes on along the minus strand of NW_026861982.1, from coordinate 10,961 downwards.
CTCTGCTCTGGCTTGTACAGGAGTAACAGTTTCTTGCGAAAGTAACAGCAACTAGTACTCGTATACAGGAACGATGCTTTTGTAAATTCAATGTGGCTTGCTGCCGTGATCCGAAGTGCAGACTACCAATACCGTCATTTTTGTGACGAGCAAGTATTACGCTAAACGCCGTTTGATCAGCAATTTAAATGACATGCCAAAAGATGGATATTTAAACGATTTCAATTAAAACGATTATTGACATATTTCTCAGGGACTTAAAATGGATAAAATTGCTTTCAAAGTTTTGCTTCTAATGAAAGATTTATAGAGGAGTGTCCCCTAGCACCAAATTACATTCAGGAAAAATGATTTAAAGGTTTATAATGCACCAAACAAAATTTTCTTAACTGCAAGCCATATCCCCAGTACCCCATTACCTATCCACAATCTAAATAAGTTCCTTTCGTATTTTTCTTCTTCTTCTTCTTTTTCAGCCTAAATGTTGGTACAGTCCAGTGACCTTTTGTTTTTTCCTTCGATATAAATATACTTATATAACTGTGCTGTATTTGAAATAACGAACTTTTTTTTTCAGAAATGAGCGGTATCTGAGATATAGCACTGTGCGTTAAGGTGAAGAATCACGTCAATGTCAATAAAGCATGTTCCCGGCGTAATACAGTTGAGGAACATCAAAGAAAGATCACCGCACCATGCGATAAATTTACTTATAGAATGAACCGTACAAAAATATAAGATACATGAAACATGCTCGATTATTTAATTATTTCACGTAAAAAAACAACGAATGTACCTCTCCATTTTAATTTTCCATATCCTTCCACAAGCACGCAGCTGTAAAAGTGACTTCGAGTAGTAAAAAATAAATGTTATGGGAATTTCCATTTGGCCTCTTGCCAGGTAGATTTTGAAAGATACTTTACCTGATGTTCACAAAAAAAATATTTGTCATTGTCCTAAATGTTTCATGTTTCAACTCGATCAGTTTCACAATGAAATGTGAAACTTTTCAACCCGGCCATAATTTCTAACGTTAACAGGAGTACAGTCATCATGTACTCGTATATAGAACAAGGTTAATACATTCGTCTAATCAATTTGTCTCAATAGCGATCAAATTTGAGCGACAGGTTAAGGGTTAATGAGGTGAATTTGAAATTTCACTTAAAAAACTTCAAATATTAGTTTTGGTTAATAACTAATGAAATTAAAAATAATGTTTCCGTAATTTACTTTAAACAAATAGTTTTGTAAAATAGATCTGTTTATAAAAATTACACCAAGTGTTAAATTAAGATCAAGTTCCTTTAAAAGCCGCACAAAATTGACGTGCACACTTCAGTCTAGGTACTCAGCTTCAATGAAGTTATAGAAAATAGACACATGAAACCACTGGTAATGACGAGTCACCTTCAACGAGGTAAAAACTTTTTACATGTATACCTTAATATTTCTTTATTGTTTGCAAACACTTGTATGGCTTTGTACACTGGATAGGTCCATTAGATAAATAGGTGAATTAATGTATATTTTTAATTAACAAAAAAGTTTTACTCTTTCCAAGTTACTATAGTACAAAAGCCCTAAAATTGTTTCGTGGAACGTTTAAAGATCTGTATGTTTTGTGATTGATACTGTAACTGGGTGTATACCACACTTGCAAAAATTATATTTGTATATAATTATGCAAATAAAACAATTTTCAAACATCGAAGAATATGTAAAATGTGTACTGCAAATATTTGTGCACATTATATTTAATCAATAAATTACATGCATTCGTTTCTTATTGGAAAATTTGACTTAATAGCAAATTAATTTCTAATTACCTCCCTTTATTTACATATAATGTTAAATTGGGTAATATCTTTATAAATAATGCTTATTGGAACTTACAATATTGACAAATCTTAATTTGAACATCATATTTATGAATTAAAACCATCAAAACATGTGTAACAGGATCTTTAACAGCGTTATTTATTTTTGCTGATGGGTGGATGTTGATGTTATCATTAAAAAATGGCAAACGGCTGGACAGGTGACGTTGCTCAAATTTTGTAGAACTTTTATAAAAGAAAAATAATTTTGAAGGCATAGTTTGGAATATTTATTGACAAAATATTGATGTTTTGTATCTAAATTAAATAATGATTTATTTTCATGGGAAACCGTAAGTTATTGTGACTTTAAAACAATTTGCCGCATCTCATCGGGTTGTAGTTATTTTCAATCAAAATTCACGTAAAGTAAAGCTTGCACAGGGCTTGAAATTTGTTAGCAGGCTCCTTTAGATGTTGACTTTGAATCAATAACGTTGATTTACTCGTACTTAGTTGGGATATGTTAGGAATAGAAAAATGCTTACCGTCTGTCAATTATTTTTATACCGATATGTATATACTAACTAGTACGGCCGTCGATGCATTAAACGGTTGTCTACCCGTTTGATTGTACCATATGCTTTGGTTGTTGTTCTATATTTAATTTTAATTTAATTTCAACCTTAAGTCATATTAGATATATTAGAATATAATGTTTATCTTTTTGAAGTTATTTGACATGCGGTTTGTCATATAAATAATAAGTTCACTATATATAATCTTTATAACTGACACACATGCATGTGCACACACACCAACACGCACACATGCATACACGCACGCACACACACACACACACACACACACGCGCGCGCGCACACGCACGCGCATGCACGTGCACACACACAGCCAGTCATTATATGCCAGCGCACCGCTGATGTCACTGTGGCATTTCCATGAAGAATCCAAAACTATGGTGGCCGATTTGGTACGTGTCTCGTTGGCGCTAGCCACAACATGACAAAGCGCGAAACGGCGCGTTGTCGCGCTGTCGTCCTGTCTCTAGCGCGGCATTCCAAACGGCGCGTTGTCGTGCGGCGTGTTGTCGCGATGTCACATTGTCCCTCGGTTCAAATTGAAAGATTGTCTTATAAGCCAAGCGACATCGCGACAACGCACCGCATGATAACGCGCCGTTTGGCGTGCAGCGTAAGAGAAAGGATGACAGTGCGACAACGCGCCGTTCGGCACTTTGTCGTGTTATCGTTTGCGCTAACTAGGCGCACAAAAGCATATCAAATAAACCACCATACAATACAATAATAAATTCTTTGCTCATATTACTTCGTAATTCAACCCCGTTTTAGTTTTATATTTTGGGATGATTCACTTACTTTAGAAAAAAAACATTTCAAATTGGACAGATACTTTACATTATCTTCAGCATTCTTTCTTCTTTAGAGTATGATGAAAGTAACTGAGTCGTGACTAACTTCTAGCATAGACATACGAAGTAGAGGTAAACAAGTAACTAATTATAGTAGCAGACGACAGAAAATAAAATATTTGTGTAGGTATACTATGCTCAAATTTCATGTTTAAAAATATTTGTAATTACTACGCAGTCTCCTTGTAAATATGAAATAAATATGTTTTAACTTCACACAAAGTAGATCTGTTATGTTAACAAGAGGGCCATGATGGCCCTGAAGTCGCTCACCTGTATATAGGCCCCCGGAGCGGGGCCAGTTTAAACCCCGGGGCTTTTATTTGAACAAACTTGGAAGACACCCATTAGAAGATATTTCATGCTTAACATCTAAGGTCTAGCTGGTTAAGTTTTTTTCTTTACACATATAGTTTAAAAAAATGATACACCTGGGGACGGGCCAGTTTTAACCCAAGGGCTTTTATTTGAACAATCTTTGTAGACACTTACTAGAACATGTTTCATGCTTAATATCTAAACTCTAGCTATTCGGGTTTTTTCAAAGAAGACTTTTAAGTTTTTGCTATACACATATAAGGAAAATCAATGTCAGCCCGGGGCAGGGCCAATTTTGACCCCAGGGCTTTTATTTGAACAAACTTGGTAGACATCCATTAGAACATGTTTCATGCCAAATATCTAAGCTCTAGCTCTTTGGGTCTTTTAGAAGAAGATTTTTTAAGTTTTTACTATATGCATATAGGGAAAATCAATGACCCCCTGGGGCGGGGCCAATTTTGACCCCAGAGCTCTTATTTGAACAATCTTGGTAGACACTCATAAGAAGATGTTTCGTGCTTAATATCTTAGCTCTAGCTCTTTGGGTTCTTTAAAAGAAGATTAATTTGTTTAAGTTTTTACTATATGCATATAGGGAAAATCAATGACCCCCTGGGGCGGGGCCAATTTTGACCCCAGGGCTTTTATTTGAAAAAACTTGGTAGACACCCATTAGAAGATGTTTCATGCTAAATATCTTTGCTCTAGCTCTTTTGGTTCTTTTAAAGAATTTTTTAAAGTTTTTACTATATGCATATAGGGAAAATCAATGACCCCCTGGGGGGGCCAATTTTGACCCCAGAGCTCTTATTTGAACAATCTTGGTAGACACTCATTAGAAGATGTTTCATGCTTAATATCTTAGCTCTAGCTCTTTGGGTTCTTTAAAAGAAGATTTTTTAAAGTTTTTACTATATGCATATAGGGAAAATCAATGACCCCCTGGGACGGGGCCAATTTTGACCCCAGGGCTTTTATTTGAACAAACTTGGTAGACACCCATTAGAAAATGTTTCATGCTAAATATCTTCGCTCTAGCTCAATGGGTTCTTTAAAAGAAATTTTTTTAAGTTTTTACTATATGCATATAGGGAAAATCAATGACCCCCTGGGGCGGGGCCAATTTTGACCCCAGGGCTTTTATTTGAACAATCTTGGTAGACACTCATAAGAAGATGTTTCGTGCTTAATATCTTAGCTCTAGCTCTTTGGGTTCTTTAAAAGAAGATTAATTTGTTTAAGTTTTTACTATATGCATATAGGGAAAATCAATGACCCCCTGGGGCGGGGCCAATTTTGACCCCAGGGCTTTTATTTGAAAAAACTTGGTAGACACCCATTAGAAGATGTTTCATGCTAAATATCTTTGCTCTAGCTCTTTTGGTTCTTTTAAAGAATTTTTTTAAGTTTTTACTATATGCATATAGGGAAAATCAATGACTCCCTGGGGCGGGGCCAATTTTGACCCCAGGGCTTTTATTTGAACAATTTTGGTAGACACTCATAAGAAGATGTTTCATGCTTAATATCTTAGCTCTAGCTCTTTGGGTTCTTTAAAAGAAGGTTTTTTTAAGTTTTTACTATATGCATATAGGGAAAATCAATGACTCCCTGGGGCGGGGCCAATTTTGACCCCAGGGCTTTTATTTGAACAATTTTGGTAGACACTCATAAGAAGATGTTTCATGCTTAATATCTTAGCTCTAGCTCTTTGGGTTCTTTAAAAGAAGGTTTTTTTAAGTTTTTACTATATGCATATAGGGAAAATCAATGACCCCCTGGGGCGGGGCCAATTTTGACCCCAGGGCTTTTATTTGAACCATCTTGGTAGACACTCACTAGAAGATGTTTTATGCCAAATATCTCAGCTCTAGCTCTTTGGGTTTTTTGAAGAAGATGTTTAAAGTTTTTTCTTTTGGTTGCCATGGCAACCAGAGTTCTGCATGGAATGGACAACGTACGACGGACGACGGACGACAGACGACGGACGAAGAGTGATCCTAATAGCTCACCCTGAGCATATGCTCAGGTGAGCTAAAAATGTACACATTATAGGTGGTCACAATATGAATATATATAGTGTCATTTAAAAAGACTGGCAGTTTTTTTAAGGAAAGGTCAATTTTACTTGACCTGTAACATTGAACCAGCTTCAAATACATGATTTACTCATTCTTTTTATCAAATTGGACATATTCAGTAAGAGTTACATAGATTTCAATAAATTTCTGTGATGAAAATATTTTACGCATGGATTAGCATAGTATATCTTTAAACAAACGGAGCAAAGTTTTGTAACAAAATGGCAAATATGTTGTTCCACATCATACATTTCATGTCAAATATAATATAAATGTCATATTTGCTTGCTTTAATTAATTTATTCGATTTCTGTAATGACATGCTTCTCCTCCTTCCGTTTGGACTAGTCCATATATGCTTTATATATTAACATCATAAAAACATCGTATTATTGACCTGAATATTCAATGAACCTTTGTCGGTAAGTGTCGGATTCCGAAGTTAATGGTATGGCATAATGGTATGCATTACAAACATGGTTTATGTATCACTTTTATCTCATATGTTTTACATCCAAACGTCGGCCCTGTGTGACAAGGTTATAGAGTGAAAAAGGGCAAATTTATTTATTTGCCATAAAAGATTAGAGAAATAAATATAACTACATATAACATATTTTCCACACCTGGACGACGAAAACCTCCACAAAAGACCAGGAAACCTGGTCTGCCGCCCAGATATACAGGGACAGAAGGTGTGATGAACTTGACATAACATATAGAAGGGAATGAAAACCATTACAAAAATACAAAAATGAATAATAGATTTTAAACTTAAGGAACAGCAGAATGGCGTGAGATACTATTATAATCAATAGAAACGGTAATAACTGTCCCTAAAAAACAGAAGCGGGTATGGCTAAAAGTTAATGAATTAATATATATATGATCATGTTAGCTAACAATGTAATCTTACATTTATCATAACACTATATAAATATAGCCATAGTAAAGCAATGTGTTGGCTGTATGAATATGAATTAACAAACTTGTACAAGAATCAAAAGAGTAAAGTTTAAAACATATCTAGTGTATTTATCTTACAGAAACACAAAATAGACAAAATGTACATCTATGTATAATAAGTTAACATGGTTCTTTATGGGTATGATACAAGAATACACTGAAAAAAAATTTAAAGTATCTATGTCGAGCTCACTGCCTCAGTCAGTTGAGCTAAGATGTCATATCATGAAAGTTACCTAACCCAGGGGGTCGAACGTATAGCGGTGCGATACTCCTTTAAGCGAGGTTATTCATGCAATACGGACTAATGGCCGACGAAAGCGAAAACGAAAGTGGTTATGAGCATGTTTGTTTTCAAATATTTGTTGTCTATTATAGCATAAAATCGGCTATTATTCCCTCTTTTGCCCATGTTATAACGGGACCAAAACCATGTGTTAACATAGTCACGCGCTCTTGTTATAGCCCGGTTTCACCTATGCGCAATACATACAGGGCCCAGTAAACAAACAAACAAAAAATGACGATTTGGACTGTTTGCCAAAGAGTCATGCGCTCTTGTTATATTGAAATTTATTGATTCGAGGGCCTCTGTTGCATATTCAAGTAACTATGCCGGAAAAACGGCGTATAGACATCGGTGCTAATCTTGGTTGTCGCCCTTTCTAAGAAACGGACAGTTGTCAATGTAAACAAATACAGTAGAATCTACCTGTCATTCAGTTTAACACTCCGATTTACTTACAAAACTAGATAACACAAAACTAATATGAGAAAATGTTTTTATTTATGTTAATGTTGATAAATGCTCTTTATATTTCTTTGAGAGAATAATGCTTAGTGCCTGATTTTTTTATAAACTTGTTTGCTTGAAACAAAAACCGATTCTGATGTCACTGATCCTTTTTCTACCGTCAATCTGAAATCATTCTAAGAATTTCTGAGGGTCATGTTTTGTCTTGGGTAGAGGTTAGAGTAATGTAACGTTTTATTTATTGAGATAATAAATCTCCAAAGGCCAAGGTTTGTTAAATCAATTAAAATTCAAAATTTCGTTCGGTTCCGAGAATTTTCCAAGTTGTTGGCCCCGGAAAAATGAAACGCATACGTAAAACATAGAATTGGATAAATACCGTCCAAGCACAAGAATTTAATGTAATTGTGTTTTGTATAAACTATACATCACGAATCTGTTTGAAAATTTTTTGCTATAATAGCGTCAACGCACGTTTATTTCGTGTTATAAAGTCTGCAGAGTCCCTCGGAACTGTTGGAGCCCTCGCCCTACCGGGCTCGGGCACCAACCGTTCCTCGGGACTCTGCAGACGTTATAACACGGAAAAACGTGCGTTAACCCTATAATATAATTTCTTGAAGAATAGCATTGTGCATGCTGATCAGAACTTATAAGTGTGCATGATCGTCAAATAAAATACTAAATTTTATAGAATTTGTTGCTGCAAATCTAACCGTCAACCTGATATGCACATGCACACGAATAATGTATCAGAAGTTTTTAAAAGAGATATTCGATTATTTTTAGTCCAAACATGTTTATTTTTGATAACAAAACGATATACAAGATTAGTTTTCCATATCTTTCTAAAAATATATACAATATGTCCAGTTTTCTTATTGTACGCCTAATATCTGGTTCGATAAATCAACTGTACGCACAAATTTTGGTGTACTTTCCTGTAGCGACGGGGACCTCCTCATTACAGTACATTTTTTTGACAATACTGATGAAATATTAAGTTTTGTGTTTGTATATAAATCATATGTAAATCACAGTATCAATTAAACATCAGTGACAATTAATGTATTATACTATTATAGGGTTAAGTTAAAAAAAATTTTTTCACAAAAATTAAATATTAAAATTAGATAAGTTATTGCACAAAAACTTGAAATTCTATCAAATAACCAATAGTAACGATAATATTCGTTTTTTTATTCCATTTATTCAGTAAACGTTTATCATTTGATATGTTTTCCTATTATTACATATTTACGTTGTCAGAAAAAATAACTTTAAATTAAAACAGCAACATATGAGAAGTGGATCTACTATTGTATTACATACACCGGTCGGATAAAACGCACCCATCCGTTGTTATGGTCATTCAATACCTTGAAAAGTACATGTAATAAATTGTGTTGTGGTTTTTTTGCAATGGGACTTTTTTATGAACAAAATACTGGTTTGATTTCCTCTATGAATTGGATAAAAAAACATTGACAAAAGCCTATTAGATGACTCTATTTTTTAAGCTCATTTTAGGTCAAAGATTAAAGCCATTGTGGCACTTTTATTAAACAGCCCTACTTTTACCATACTCCTACTGTTTTTACAAATATCCCTACTATTCCTACTTTTTGAATAAAAATAAACTAAAAAATGTAAATATCAACATATTAAAGTTGCAGAATGAAATGTACAACATGATATAAGGAATGATAGCATATACTGTTTAACTATTGTTAAGGTTCCTAAAGAGTCCTGTAACATGCTCCTGATGATCTCTTATGCAAGCTAGCGCCTTTCTAAATGTGTGCAAACTGCTGAATTTTCTTGCCTAAGTGGCAAGTTGGAGTTAAAAAACATTTTGAACGTGTATGTTGCCTTTTATGTGAATGTTGTGCGCTGTAGAAATTCTAAGCTACAAATGTTCGCGGTTTTGTTACATGCAACTTTTTTTGCGGATACAAACATTCGCGGAAAAGTATTCAAGGCGAAAAGCGCTAATTTAAGAAGCTGGAAATAATTTCTAGGAATACAGCATTGCCTAATCAATATCAAGACATATCATAGATGAACGAAAGTGGAAAATAAACCACAGAATAAAAATTGCATAGACTCTTCAGTAATAAATAACCCTACAGAAAAAAAACTTAACACTAATTCCATGATCAAAAAGAAAAATAAATCACAAACAAGATACAGTACAAAAAAGAAGACTCTTGTTGTTGAAAAGGGCGTCAAATGTTTGGAATGAAGATACAGTAACTATGAACGTTGTTAAAAATCTTGATGACAAGAAATAAAGTAATCAAATATTTTAGAATAAAGGTTATTTTTTCCAACTCCTTATTATCACAAGTAGATATCTAACTATTTAAATTTAGTATCCAGCTTCTTTGTCATCAAATGAAAACGCTGTATTTCTTAAAATATATGTTAGTTTTCATAGAACAAAAGTCGATAATATAGAGCATCAAGTAAAATAAAAAATGTTGACGCGGTGACTTTGACGTATAAATAGTATATAATTGTGTATTGTTTCTATGTGTTATTTAAATATTATTTGATTCATAGTCGCCTTCTAATTTTCATAGTACTTCATAGAACCGCGTAGTGACGTAATTAAGTGAAAAATAATGTGGCCAAATAAAGCTTGACCCTAAGTCTGTTAGTATTCATCCGTAGCTGTTCTACAGAAATTTATAAACATTCTCATGTCGCTATCGCTCCCGTCGAAGTTTCAAAATTCTGTAGAACAGCACGGACGAACACTAACATATACTTAGTTAAAGTAGTAACACTTATATAAATGGTAATACGAAACTTAGTAAATCCGTAATTGGAAAGAAGAAGATATAAAAACTTTTTTTCAGAAATCCGGGAACGGACTCATATATGGTAGATATCTAAGACTAATCATAGGGAAACATGTACAGCAGATGTGATAATAAAAATATCGAACCTTTACAAGCGTACAGTTATTTTATCCAACCAAAACCCAGCTTACACTTAAATATTTTGACCAGTAAGCGTCTATGTAAATCGGAGCACAAAGCAAAGGTACTTGCTATGCAACTCAATTATGATTACCCTTATAGAATAAAGACGGAAAAGAAATTAACTATATTAAAGCTTGCTTTAAGCGATTTTATTCAACGGCACAAAATCAGTTGCTGTCAGTTTACCTTCAATAATCTTTTTAATTATGAATTTGAGCCTCTGTAATTTTGTTGAAATATGTGTCGGTCCTATCTTCACATCTTAAATACAAAATATGCAATTGTAATCTAAGATTTATGAAATAATTAATAGAAAAAACACTTACTCTGATTATATTTACACGAATAAATCGCATTATTTCACCTCGCTTAAAGGAGTATCGCACCGCTTTACGTTCGACCCCATGAGTAGGAGGAAATGATTCTCTGACTCAGACAGTAGCAACAAAATCTTGCTGCCTCAGACAATCAAGGAGAAAATTGGATGTATGACTGTTTAAGGTGATATGTTATTTGTACATGAGGAGTCTAAGTTACCAAACTACGATTAAGAACTTGGCCTTAAATATTTTGTAA
>NW_026861981.1:0-12557 GCF_026571515.1 Ruditapes philippinarum | reverse complement strand
TTTGAGTTCAAATGCGTAGTAATATAATCACGAAGGCCGATAGGCCTGAGTGATTAATTTCAACGCATTTGAACGAAAAACGTGCATTATTATACAATAATGCACGAAGAATTAATATCTATTTCCATTCTAACACGTCAAGAAAAAGTATAATTATTATTATAAAGTTGGACTTTATGTTTGGTGGATAAATTTGTTTTCGCCTCAGAGTTTCCAATAGAAACGTTCTTTAAATGCTGTTCCAGTGGGTTGAAAAAAACTGTCGTTAAATCTACTGTGTGTAGAAACATTTTGAGAATAACGAATTTTGAAAACGTTGATAAAACTTTGTTTGCTCATTTTATTTCACTCTATAATTTTTCAAGCGAAATACAAATTATTAAAAGTGAAATAAATGTTAAACTTAACTCGTCTGCGATATTGAAATAACGTTCTTGATTTGATTGTTTTGCACGTGCTGTTTGGCGCTACACTGTGACGTCACGTAAACAACACTTTAAACGTCTGTACAGCGTTAACGACTGAATTAAAGATATTGGTGTTTGGATTCATTTTCTTAGTTAGACCATTTTCTATCATTCTAGATAGTTTTCACAACAAAATTCGACAAAAAAATTGTTTTTATTTATCAGATTTTTAAACAAAATGGCGCCCTCAATGTGAAAATATACAGGGAGATAATAAGAACGGCGAGTGCATTGTTGTAGAATAATGCACGCTCCCGGCCTTCTTTGTCTATATAGGAAAATTTCCGATAGTGTTAGAATTTTATTTCTAGTTGGCATCATTCGACGAACGTGTTTTTAATTACAATTTTGTAATTCAATGATCACTTTGCGGTGTTTTTTCAGGCAAATAATTCAATCATAACGCGCATATTAAGATAGCGCAATGACCGTTTTAATTAACTTACCCTTTTATTGTTCTTACATCATACACCCTTCAAAACACACGGTCAAAAACATGATCGCAAGACAAAAGAATAATGAAAATACGACAGTTTTTTACGACACATAAAAGGCGTTTTGTTTTACGAAATGTTTAAATGTATGGGGGAATGGGTGGATAGGGCTGTTATAATATTTTATTCTAACAGGCTATTTAGTTGTTACCTCTGTTCCTTATATATCTGACGATCAACTTTGCGCTTTATCAATGGTCATCATACTACAAACAGTGTCAATATAAGGATGAGTGAGGAAAAAAATATGTGACTGCATAAAAAGAATAACTTTCCATCTTTCACACTTCAAATTCACTCCTATAGCACAGTTGTAGCTTTACATCTAGCTAACACTTGAATTGTTTGTTTGTTGTTGATTTTTATGTAAAGAAGACCGTTTTTTGTCATGGATAATCAAAAGTAATCCAAAGTTTTCAATGTTTTTTGAATATACAATGTATCTAAGGCTGGTTTATTAGATCAATATCCAGACGACATTTATCAAATTGAATAAAAACACGAGAGACACTATTAAAAAAATCTGCCTGTAAATCAAGGGATTTAAAAACAAAATATAGTAGATTATAAACAGTAAAGATTTTATATGAAACTACATGAAACATTTATGAAATAAAAAAAATTCTATTGAATTACATTTTTACTTAAACAGTTGTGAAAATTTGGCATATTTCGTGACTAAGGAATTTGTACTATAACATAGGTAACAATAATTTTTGAACAGCATAAAATCTGATCACGAGGTTTATTTTATAAAAAAAGGAATGAAATAGCCTCCATTTTTTTGCTCAATTCTGCCTCTCATTTTCCAATGTTTACTACAAAGAGGAATCACCAGAGTGACTATGAAAACCCGAAAAACTTAGTTCTTTGCAACTAGAGTGCTTTTCACGTCTTATCTTTTGGTTGAATAGTAAACATCCGCTTTCTTCGGAAGTTATTTGAATTTATTGCATGGGATTAATTATGTGTTAAAATGGAACAAACAGAAGATTAAAGCATGCAACAAAGAATTTAATCAGTAAAACACGATAGGTTTGGTGGACAGATGTAATGTACAGTAAAAAAAAACAACGTGAAAATGTGAAGAATATTCTGGATACAGTACAATCATATTTCACATATCAAAACCGTATATAAATGGGTTTGTGTTTTTTCTAAATGTAACACAGCTTATTGTATGTTTATGACTGGTATATTTCACCATTTGCTTAAAAATAAAAGGGAAACTAACTTCTTAAGTACACTTACAACGTGCAAAGTAAGGAAAGTTGGGTTGTTGTTATGATTGTTAGTTCAATTTTGTTACAATTAGATTGAGTTGAAATTTTCAGATCATCGCAGTATATATTCGGGATAATAGAATATATAACACATAGGTTTGTGAGTAACAGTAAATAATATCCCTCATAAAGACTTTTTCGTAGAAGATACGTATAATTATATATTATTTATTCTTTTAGAAAAATAATGATGATATCTACCAGTCATGAAACATAGAATAAGCTGTGTTTCATTTAGAAATCAAAACAGAAACCTATCTTTTCTGTTATGATCTGCAAAATCTGATTCTATCCAGAAAAGTCTTCACCATCTTTTTTATATTCTATCCATCACGGAAATGATTTTTGACAATGTGGAATTACGATATCCTTCAGCATTCTATTGCTAAAGATCTGTCAACCACAAGTTTCATGTTTTACTGTTAAAATTCATTAAATAATACTTTGTTGCATCAAATCGTCTTCTCGCTTAATTTTGACATATATTCACATGCAATAACTTCCGATGAAAACGGATGTTTCAACCAAAAGTTATATAAGACGCGAAAAAGCACTATTGGTTACATGGTTACAAAGAATTGAATTCTTTGGATTTCATAGTCACTCTGGTCATAACGGTTTGTAGTGGACCCCGAAAAAATAGAGGATGATTTAAAAAAATGACGGCCATTGTTTCTTTCAGAAAATAGACCATGTGACCAGAATTTTACTGCTACATATTATTGTTATCTTTGCATCAGTACAGAATTTTTTAGTAACTTGGTATTTTACTTCGTTTGTTTGTTTTGGGTTTTACGTCACATCGACACAGTATAGGTCATATCGCGACGTTCCAGCTTTACTGGTGCAGGAAGACCTCAGGTGCCCTTTCGTGCATTATTTCAGGCACGAACTGGCACCTGAGTAGAACCACCGACGTTTCGTAAGCTAGCTGTATAGCTTCCTCACATGAAAGAATCCAAAGTCCCTGTCGGGATTCGAACCCACAGCGGTGAGGATTTTACTTCGTATATTTGCATCAACATAGAGTATATTTCCCATTGGCCGATGGGAAATTAACATTACAAAAAGTGAGGGTAATAGCAATCATTTGCTACTTAGTTCTAGATATATCGTACACAAAAGATAAGCCCAAGAAATTATAGGTTTAAATTACCTTCGTCATGTAAATCGTTATGCATTGTTATATGCTATACTCATAAATAACACAAAATGTAGATGAAAGATAAATGAGAGAGAAAACTGACATGCAAACATGCTGTGAAGTAATATATAAAGCCCTGTCGATAAAATGAAAGAATGTGATGTTTCCAAGATATATTTACATTGTACAAATGCCTAGAGTTTAGGTAATATCCTGGGTCCTCATGACTAAGCCTAAGGCCATACTTTGTAAAATCATACTGACATTCTATGTGTAAAAAAATGTGTTTGATAAATTTACATTTTACCTTTTTTCACCCAATTCTAAGTAACGCCTTAACTACGCAAGCATTCTTAAAGTTATATAAATAAGATCTATCCATAAAAATAATTACAGCATTTTTTTTTAAAATGAGATTGTAGGCGACATAGAACAGATTAAATGTTAACACCAGCAAATGATTTGTATCAAAGAAATACTAGTAACTTAGATGGGTATAAAACAGGGTGCAATATTCACGGTCACATCATCTTATTTTTATATGTATGGTTTATTATACTATACATGTCATATTTCACATGTTAAGTTGTTGTTTTCTTGTGTCTTTTTTTAAACGTTTCGCATAATTTCGTATTTATTCCGTTTTAATATATGTTGATATGTTGTAAATCTTACTTATTTATTTGAGTTTAATTATGCGGAACAGAAACTCAATTATGGCCTTATGCTAAACATATATTTTCTATGTTAAATTTTATAGACACTGGTGAATTAAAAAGAAATCTACACAATTCTTAATGACAAGTGTTAAAATTGTCGAAATCACAAATGGGTGGTCTTTTAATTATTAATTGAAAATTACTTTTGGATGGTTTATTATAAAATTAATCATTTTCTCTAGATGTAAAATCTATGGTGGAAAAAAAGAAGTTTAATTTCCAAGTAACATTGGAAACTTACTCATATTCATATAATGTAAACGCCAATAAGAGACAATAACATCTTACATCTTACTTTGTAAATGATACATGCAAAAAAGAAAAAGACGAATGTCAATTTCAATGGACTTTGAGACGTATAATGCAGAGACTGGTATGAATTGACTTTTACAATAACAGACGTCTTTGTTACAAAAAAGTATTTTCAAATGAATCAATGAGTTCAAAAGTTCAAGTCAATTCTATTTCTTTTTGCGGTCAGTAATTGTGGTATCTTTCCTGGTACTTTTCTTTTAGATACCAATTATATAGATTTACGGTTAAATACTTTAATGGCATTATCACTTCTACAAGTGTGACTTCAAATAATTGATATTACATATAAAATCGGCTGCTTAAAATCGTTAGTGAAATTTGTACCGGACTGAATCATTCTTGCCATATTTTTATTTTATACTTTTTATTTCAATTTATATATGTTTAGCATGTTTATAATACTAATAATTGTGTGAAGCTTTTTTTTTTAAATAAACCTTTGTTCAATTGATCTTTTTATTCCTTTTTCCTCATTTTATGAATATCTTAATTCTGATTTATAATATTCGTACATTTTCTGCTTTTTGCAAAAAAAATGTATAATTATCCTGAATAATTCGTTAAAATGGCCAAATAAATAATTTATAACTCTTATTTTCCTACCCTATAACATTTTCTTATGAAAACGTTTGCAGATTTAACATTTTTATGGAATTGCTTTAGCGTACGTTTTTGGGTCATAATATATGGTTTTGATTTCAATTTGTTAATGTAGTTCAGCCTTGTTTATTTTCAAAGCACTTTGATTTCAGAATGGTAATGAACATGATATCATCATAATAAAGTAGTTTAAAATATTTTGGTTTTCTCAAAATGAAGTGTTATCCATTTATAAAAACAATGTAAATATGTGACCGATTTATAAAGGCAATGTAAATATGTTACCCATTTATACAGATAACGTAAATATGTTACCCATTTATACAGATAATGTAAATATGTTACCCATTTATAAAGATAATGTGAATATGTTACCGATTCATAACGACAATGTAAATATGTTACCCATTTATACAGATAATGTAAATGTGTTACCCATTTATACAGGTATGTAAATATGTTACTCATTTATACAGATAATGTTAATATGTTACCCATTTATAAAGACAATGTAAATATGTTACCAATATATACAGATAATGTAAATATGTTACCCATTTATACAGATAATGTAATTATGTTACCCATTTATACATATAATGTAAAGATGTTACCCATTTATACAGATAATGTAAATATGTTCCCCATTTATACAGATAATGTAAATAAGTTACCCATTTATAAAGACAATATAAATATGTTACCCATTAATAAAGACAATGTAAATATGTTACCTATTTATAAAGACAATGTGAATATGGTTATATTCACTTGCTTACCCGACACTTTTATAACTCTTTATATCTTGGATATTGTCGGACCTAATTTGTTAACATTTGAATAGCGTATCAGTTAATATATGATACATAACTTATGTACAATTTTATCAACAAAACGATTCAATTAAATTTCATCTTTAAAAAAAGAATAACATATATGTAAAATCAAAATTAACAAAGAATTCAGCGAAGTAAACAGAAATTGATTAGCCTTACATGTGCACCATTTGTCACCCTTGAACAAATGGCTAAACATTATACTAGTAATCTGTTATTTTGAGTCAGTACATTGAACCATAGTTGAGAAATAGGAATGTAAAACGTGTCGGGCTAGCAGTATAACCAAGTGTGTACGTGCCTAGAAGAAAGAATAAAAATATATTGATGTATGAACGATAATTATGTATTAATGATTCTATATCTGCCATACTGTTTATGTTCAATTGTCCTGCTATTTTATGGCACATTATATGTCATTAAACTGTTTGCGGCTTCCAATAAAACTAATTATTTATAATATAACAAGAGGGCCATGATGGCCCTGAGGTCGCTCACCTGTATATAGCCCCTCCACCCCGGGCCAATTTTTACCAAAGGGCTTTTATTTGTTTATTTGAACAGACTTGGTAGACACCCATAAGAAGATGTTTCATGCTAAACATCTAAGTTCTAGCTGATTGGGTTTTTTAAAAGAAGATTTTTTAAGGTTTTTACTATACACATATAGTTAAAAACAATGACACCCCTGGGGCAGGGCCAGTTTTGCCCCCCCCCCCCCCGGCTTTTATTTGAACAAACTTTGTAGATGTTTACTTAAAGATGTTTCATGCTTAATATCTAAACTCTAGCTATTTGGTTTTTTTCAAAGAAGTTTTTTAAGTTTTTGCTAAACACATATAAGGAAAATCAATGACACCTGGGGCGGGGCCAGTTTTGACCCCAGGGCTTTTATTTGAACATACTTGGTAGACACCCATTAGAACATGTTTCATGCTAAATATCTTAGCTCTAGCTCTTTGGGTTCTTTAAAAGAAGATTTTTTAAGTTTTCACTATATGCATATAGGGAAAATCAATGACCCCCTTGGGCGGGGCCAACTTTGACCCCAGGGCTTTTATTTGAACAAACTTGGTAGACATTCACTAGAAGATGTTTCATGCTAAATATCTAAGCTCTAGCTCTTACAGTTCTTTAAAAGAAGATTTTTTAAGTTTTTACTATATGCATATAGGGAAAATCAATGACCCCCTTGGGCGGGGCCAATTTTGACCCCAGGGCTTTAATTTGAAGAAACTTGGTAGACACTCATTAGAAGATGTTTCATGCCAAATATCTAAGCTCTAGCTCTTAGGGTTGTTTAAAAGAAGATATTTAAAGATTTTTCTTTCGGTTGCCATGGCAACCAGAGTTCTGCATGGAATTAAATTCTTTGAACAATTTTTAAAGGTGACCACCAAAGGAACATTCCTGTGAAGTTTGGATGAAATTGGCTCAGTGGTTTATGAGGAGATGTCATTTAAAGCAAAAGTTTACGGACGGACGACGGACGGACGGACGCCGGACGGACGGACGCCGGACGAAAAGCGATCACAAAAGCTCACCCTGTCACTTTGTGACAGGTGAGCTAAAAACAGAGGCATATAACATTTTGTGTATTTTTAAAGTTCATTCATAAAAAGAAGGAATAAAACAAATATACGTTGCTACCACAGTGACAGACGAAAACTAGAGAAAATGCTCAATTTTAACAGAATTCGTGTATAAATATTGCTACGACCTACATATTATTATGACAGTTTGAACCTTGATTGTATGAACCTTGTTCATGATAGGTAATTATTTCAAGTATATCAAATGTTGCAGCTGACAGAAAAGCATTATATTGTACAAAGAAACCCTCTTTCAAAATATTGTAAAAACATTTACATTAAATTGTTGCATATTTTCCTTTATTGTATCCGGCCGGGTCATACATTTTAAACACATTTCAATAAATATTTGAGGACAAATTTGTGCAAATTCTATAGTCTAATTTTCTGTTAATGAAAGATAAATACTTTTAAAATATCCAGATCTATTAGATGTCATGTGTGTCATTTGAGAACACTAAAACTGAATCATTCATCATGCTTTGAAAATAACTATCTTTGAAACAAAATCATGGTTCTCTGAAAGAAATTAGTGAAATAATGAGTGATAGTGCTCCAACTAATTGATATCCTCGGGAAAAAGCAATTATTCGACACACCACTGCTGTATCAATAGGATTTCCAGGGCATTAACGACATCATTTCTTGGCTATAGTAAATTAACGAATGTCAAAGTTGGAGTTTAATTTGTAATATAAAACATTGTAACATAATACTACTGTTTACGTAAACAGCTTCAGACGTAAACAAAATTTGAGACGAACAAACAGGAAAGTGTTTATTCTAAGATCTAGCTATCCACTGTCATGATGATTCATTTGATATGAGCCGTGTCACGACAAAACCAACATAATGGGTTTGCGATCAGCATGGATCCAGACCAGCCTGCGCATCCGCGCAGTCAGATCAGGATCCATGCTGTTCGCTATCAGTTTCTCTACTTGTAAAAGAGTTGGTAAGCGAACAGAATGGATCCTGATCAGACTGCGCGGATGCTCAGGCTGGACTGGATCCATGATGGTCGCAAACGCACTATGTTGATTTTGTCGTGACACGGCTCATATATCCTAAATATCGATAAACTCTAAATACAACAACATTAACAACAATATGTATGAAGCATTAAAACCCGAAAAACATTTTAATGACTTCAAAAAAGGTAGACACAAACTATAAAAATCATGAGATAGATGTATGGTTAATTTCTTAGTAACAAAATATAAATTTATTTTAGAGCTTCATCTTTGCTAATATATGTATTGATCTCTTTCACGTATGTGATGAATTATATATATCTTTTACAGATTTCACTTCCGATTTAAAAGAAATATCATATGTACACGGAAGCGTTCACACAATTCAAACGACAATGGTCCCTCTGAGATGACTTGAGTTTTGATAATATTTATGCATATTCGTCATAGTTTGAACAAGTTTGTTCTGAGAGCAAAATAACTATAGTCATGCTGATTGAATCTGTTACGATTATTTGGACTATTTTCAATTTTTTGATGTAAATACATACAACTTACATTAAAACGGTTATTGTTTAAAACAGTCAAATCACTTTGGGACTCACACAACAACTTGCTATCAATCACTATCAGTCACATAGTTTTTTTTCTTTTACTTTTTTGACTTAATGATCTCATACAATACTGATAATGCAACGGGGTCAGTTTGATATATCCTTATTACAGATGGCGATTGTCCTGTCAGACACTCAATTCACACACTCATTACCACATACCATAACAATGACAATTTAGAACCATTTCATGAAAAACTTTTTTATTGCCTTAAACAGCGGACGGACCTAAACACCAAGAAATCTAGGAAAGCAGGTACAGGTTAAGTATTTTAATGAACAGCTATAAAATGTGTCGTTTGCTTGTTTTGATTGTTGCTAATTTTATGTATACAACATATATTGTACAGTTTACCGACCTTAAATGTTCAAAAACTTTATCCCCATACTTAAGAAACATTCAATGTCATAAAAAGGTAATGCAATTAAACAAATTATCTTCCGGTAAGTACAATATACGAGAAAAATGGGTTAATTTGATACAATCTCCTTCCCAATGATACATATTTTAAAAAAAAGGACCGTTTCTTATGTTTTTTGTTGTTTTTTTTCTGTTTTTTTTTATTTCTTCTGGTTCACTAAAGTTTTAATGAAGCTTGTTGCAACTTGTTAAATAAGGAAATACATTACTTTTGTATAATTGATAGTTTTTCCCCTTTTTTCAAACACACTATTCTTTTAGTGTTGAACACGTATTGACATTCGTTGAATAGGAAAACGATTAAAGTATTCCCGCTCAATAAAGACATGCAAACGAATCAAAGAATTTATTGGTGCAAGGAGACAAAATTTATCATTCAGTTTACCCGTACACGGTCTAGAGTGAGCCATTTTGTGTTTGATAAAATATGATTACCACTTCCTTGCTAAATATAATTTGCCCAGCCCTTAAATTTTGGTTTTATTTTCTACAAACGTATTTTTATTAAACATCATTTTTAGTAATTTTATAACTATATTGAACTTTTCAGATAGATTAGTTATTAAAATAGACTGCTAAATTTTCTATTTCCTTTGGCTATTTCTTTTGTTTATAGTGTTATAGATCAGAACACAGCATATATTTATTCACAATAAGGATTTCAAATTGCACATGAGAAAAAATATAAACGTTCATGTATTTAAAGTCATACAATCTTTAAAAGATAACATATTAGTAGCGTTAATAAGAAGAACATAACATAGGACACAGGGACATAGTTGAAAAGTAATATCAAATTATTTAGGTATAAATGGTTGACAGGAAAATATCACACGTTTATTTCCAATCAATGAAACAAATTGTCTTTGGATCTTTTATTAGTGAATCTTCAATTTGCAAACTAACATAACATTGTTGTTGGTAATATAAACATTCGCTATCGCCAATGTTATGGGTCAAAAATAGATAGTATCTTATCAAAATTCGACGCTTTTACAACGGTTTATTTTTTAAATTGTTGATGAGCAAAGCTGCGATATTTCACCTGAGGTAAAACAAATTGAGTGAAATATTTGATAATTGCTTAAAGATTTATTTTATTGATAACACAAAGCATAAATAGCATTAAATAGTTGAATTTAATTCCTTTAAATGAAATGTCAGTATTTTTAATGTTAAAGGTCTATGTTCTAATATATATTAACGTAGCGCAATGACCGTTTTAAAAAGTTCATATTTTTTAACAAGAGTTCTCATCACAATGAAAGAGGATTAAATATTTTAGCACATATTAATAGAAATGTATATTGCATTCAATCTAGTCTTTCAAACGAAATCCAAGACAAATAGTTGGTTGACAATTCAAGCATTGTCTTTTCAAATTGTTTCTATCAATTATAACATTTTGAGTTCATTTTGGTATTCATGAATTGTGTTCATTTTGGTATTCATGAATTGTAAAGTTTTTCAACAGATAACAATTTGGTAAGTAAATAATGGTTCGATATGCATCAACAGTATGTAGGGAATCTATGTGCATGTGTATTCGATTTGTTATCTAATATGACAGATACTCGATTCACATCTCTGTTTCATTGGAATCCCTTGTATGTATTTCCATATTCATTTGATCAAATTAGTTATATTCGTACGGCAGTATTATTGTGCCTATCATATTTTTATGTTTTCTTTTTCCGTTAAAATAGTGAAATATCATGAATTTAAGAATAAAAGCAAAAACAGAAATTAAACCTATATCTTGAAGTCATCATACAAGTTTTTCTTTCAATCACAAACACCCGATTTTGCGACATTATTTGTCAACCAACACCGCAATTTTTCAAATGCTTTAGAATTGCGTTTGTAGACAGGTCTTGATGAATCACTATCACCTATTTCTCTTCCAATTAGTTCTTCTTAGATATCGTATTTTACACACTGGACTAACACATTTTCATATTTCAACAACAGACGATGTTCCATTTGTTAAGCTTGCAAGGAATATTTCACTGTAAAACATTTATTTTATCAACGTCATGGTCACAGGTTCGTGAGAGCGTCCATCAAGGAAATTTACTTAAATTTGCTTATTACCTCATTTCCATCCAAGACTATGATATATTACTTAAAGTCAATAAACTTGTATTCTAATCTTTTACTTACTCATTTCTGAAACTTACACTTACTAAGGCTTACTTAGGCTTAAAATTACAGTGTTTTGCGCGTAATACAATGTATGTTAAGTGTGCCGTTCAAACAAAACGAACAAATATACATACAAACAAACAATCTGACAGTTTTTACGGTATAACTACTAAATGATTTATCACCCAAAATAGAAATCTACATTTGAACTTTTATTTTCGGATAAAGGATAATTAAGTTACAAGCACACTTAAAAGCAAACTTAAGGATAATGTTACTATGAACATAAATAAAATTCTTAAAATGCAATAATTGATATATTACTTATTGGTATATTAAATATATGTGTTTCAATTATCAATATTGCATGTTGTCATCTCTTTCTTTCATTTGCTTCAATTGCTTTCAGATATATTGAAATGTTCACTTATTTATTTGTACACTTAAATATTTTATATATGCATTTAAATAGTAATCAATTGCAACATACGCTCGTAAGGTTATTGATTTTAAGTAAAAGAAATTAATTAATCAAAATGTACAAACATTTATCTTACAATTGAATTATATCAATTTTATTTATTCATCGTGAACCATAAAGACATATATTAAATAGTAAAAGCTTTTTTGTAAAATACAAAAGTTAAATTAATACACAAGTAATTTCCCGAAGGAAATTTATACGCGTGAACTTCATTCGTAACATGCACTTATTCCGTTACAGTTACTGCTGATAGTTAAAACAAACTAAAAATGACCCGTTTATACTTTACATGAAGGGTATGAAATGGTTTTTATAGGGGAAACAAGAACAAGTAAGTTTATATTTGTCACATAATACGTAACGATGAAAGGAAAAAAATGTTTTTAGAACCTTTTCTCTCTTTCTTTTTGGTGCGTGCACTACGTAGATGAGGCACAATTCATCGACATCCTGACTTAAGAGGGCAGTG